>NC_048301.1:84474089-84493462 GCF_013100865.1 Trachemys scripta elegans
GTGAAGAATCTGTGTAGCAGATCATGCTAGAGCTGTGAAAATGTCAGTTTTTGATGGAACTTTAGAGGCAGTGATTTATCATGTATTTCTGGCAGTGCCCAAAATGTGCTGCTATTGCTAATGTCTTTCCAAACAAAAATGAGGCACAATAGGACTTCTGTAACATTTCTGTGCTACCTTAATCTAGATGAGATGATTCTGTGCTGACTTCATTTTGGTCACTTTGTGCTTTACCTAGGAGTAAAACTAGGGGTTCCCCACTGCTTGGAAACCCAGCTTATTAAACTGGATAATGCCATTGATCTATTTACAGTGAAGGTTGATATAGAGTTGTAACTAACATTAAGACTGATGCCCGCTATACATTTGAAACTAAAAAGTGGCTTTGTAAAAATGACATGGGTTTCCAACTCTATTGTGTCTCAGTCAGGGCGGAGCACCTTGTGGTGTCTTCACACTAGCTCAAGGTCACAGTGCAAGAACCTAGAGAGCCTCCTGAAGCACGGTGATAGTTTTGATTTAAATGGACTTGAACTGTACGAAGAATTGAGGACACTGTCACCAATGTTGCCACATGCAAAATAGGTGATGGACATTGTACAGTTTATTCATACCAGCAAACTTGTTGACATATATCCTAATGTGTAGATTGCCACTCGTATTCTACCGACAATTCCTGTAACAGTAGCATCAGGAGAACGGAGTTTCTCAAAACTAAAGCTCATTAAAAACTCTCCCCGTTCTACAATGAGTCAGGAATGCTTGACTGGTCTTGCTATTCCTGCAATCGAACAAGACATCACTTTGTCTTTGTCATATAATGACTTTATTACTGCTTTTGCAGCCAAAAAAAGCCAGAAAGATTGCTTTTAATTAAAAACAAATCCTTGTTTCAATACCTCTTCATATAAATTTCCAATAAAATGTTGACAAATTAAAAAAATTATATTATTTGCATCATTCTGTCAAATCAGAATTTTTTTCTATAGCGCTACTTCTTTAGTGCTAGTCCATCAGCATTAAAGTGTGCTTAATTAAGTTAAACTGGGTTTAATAACATGCATGTGGCAAGTTTTCCAATACTGTAAGCTTATGTTTGTGTTGTTAAGAGTAAGTCAGGCACTGGGGCACCAGTTTTAATAATCCCGCCTAGGGCACCATAAATCCTAAAGACGGCCCTGCCCTGAACCCCTCATTCCCGGCCCCACCCCACAGCCCTCACCCTCTGCCCCCGCCCTGAGCCCCAAACGCCCCTGCCCCAGCCCCCTTGGATCGCAGACATCAACAATTTTCTTCAACTGGGTCGCCCTAAAACCACTGCTTGGGGCAGTCTCTCTGCACACTGGGGCAAAGCGCGGCCCGGCCCCGCGCGGACGTTCAATGCCCCGAGGCGCTCCGACACCAGGGTGAGGGGCCGCAGGTAGCACGGTGGGGGTTCGAGCCGGGCTGTACTGTCTGCTCCCGTCCGCGTGTCCCCCATTGCCGCCTCCTGGGGCCCTGCGAACCAGTACAGGCGGCGTGATGCTGAGCCCGCGGCACTGGGGCAGTGCGGAGACCCGCCCACACGCACGGCATGAGCCCGGGATCCTCCTCCGCTGCAGCGCTCCCCGCAGCCAGCTGGGCCGGCGCCCCGCCCCCCTCTCTCACACTGGCCAGGCGTTTACCCACCCGCTGTCTGGGGTCTATTCCCCCGCCGGGCAGCAGGGGCTGCTCAACCGAGCAGTGACCCTCCCCGCAAGCCCTTGGAAGAGGAGCCCCTCTTGGCCCATTCTCCTTCCGGCGCCGTAACCTCGGCCCCGCCCCTCCACGCACGTTCTCTACGAACCCTATTGGGCGATGGCTGTAGCAATAACCCAGAAGTGGGGGCGGAGCGGCCGCTGTACTCCCCGCACGCACGTGGGTGGGCTGCCGGAGCGGGGCGCGCTCCGTGGTGTCTGCATGTGTTCCAGAGCAGCCCCCGCAGGTGGGTACCCAGGCAGCCCCGGCCCCGTTCCCCAGCCCCCGGGGCAACGCGCGGGTCGCTCACATCTTTCCCTTGTGCCCGCAGCTCCGGGGCCCGGCCGGCCGCCGGTGGCGGAGGAGGCGGCGGAGATGCCGGAGCTGTCTGACAGCAGCGGCGGCGAGGAGGCCTGGGAGGACGAGGAGGACCTCCCGGAGCGGCAGACCCCCTGCCTCTTCTGTGATCGGTTCGTGAGCGCAGCTGGGGAGCTGGTCGCTGGGGGCCCGAGGAGGGAGCGGTTACCTCGGCCTCTCGTGGCTGCTTCTGGCTTGATGTTGGGGGTGGAGGGGCCCTTGCGGGCAGACCGGGCACGGGTGGTTGGCTGGGAGAGGCCCCGCGGGCGGCCTGCCGTAGTCGCTCCCCAGTTGTCTGTTGCTCACTGGGATGATGCCCTTCATTCCCCCTTCTCGCACCCGCTTGCCTCCTAGAACCAGCCTGGCAGCTGGGGCCTGCAGCGCCTGCTCCCAGCTGCCGTCAGACGAGCGGTTTGTGTTTGCGGTGCTGTTTTCTCAAAGCAAATATCCTAGGGCACGTTATTCCTGCGTGTTTTCCTGTCAGTCGAGCCCAGCTCTGCTGCTGATTTGCTGAGTGATTGTGGGTAACTCTTGCTCCCTTTCTGTGCCCCTGTTTCTGTTCCCATTCACGGTGTCTTGTCTGCTTAATTCCTATTCTAAAGTTTACGATCTGATGCTTTAGGTTTGTACAGTGACTCGCACAACGGGGCTCTGATCTCAGCTGACACTTCTAGTTGTTATTGTAATATTAATATTAACTTTAGTTTGTAGGTGGGAATAGTGATGGGCACAGGCTGTGAAAATAAATAGATCAATAGTTTGAATTTTGGAGTTCTTTTGCTAGAAAGATACAGAGTCCACAGGGACAAGGTTAAAGTAGGGGGAAATCGTGTTTTTTTTTTTTTTAAAGATTGTGTTTCTCTGAGGAAAACAAAGGACTATCTTTCTCTTTACTCTATTCTTCAGCAAATAGAGGCTTTTATTCTCATGTGACATGGGTGTCATGTTGTTTGGAGAGTCTTATGATTGCTTGCTTCAGGGCAGACTCAAAAGCAGGGTAGACACCCCAAACTGGAGGTATGTTCCACAATTAGATTTCATTAACCCAGTACCAGATCTGAACTCTTCTTTACCAGTTAACACATTAAAATCATAGCCGGACATCTAGCTTTTGTCAATAAAATTAATCCTGTGGGAAATTTTAAAACAGACAAACACCAAGATTTTTATCACATTATCTCAAAGCACTCCATAAAAAACAATTAGGCTACACAGCTTTGTTGTGGTAGGTAAGAAATATTTAGGCACCACTTAATAGTTCCTGTACTAAATGCAAAAGTCTGTTTAAATGATTTATAGCAGCAGTATGGGATAGGTTAGTTCTCTTGCATGTATGTCACACCTGGCTCTAAACAATCTAAATTTAAATTAGTGTTATAATACCTATTGACTCAATGTATATTCATCTCTCTCTTTTTACCTGCAGGCTGTTCAGTTCTGCTGAAGATACATTTTCCCACTGTAAATTGGTGCATCAGTTTAATATTAGTAACATGATCCATAAGCATGGTAAGTACTTCTGTGATAATTTTTAACTCTTTGCCATGAAATGACATTTTATTTAATTTTTTTTTGCGTGTGTGTGGGGACGAAGAAAGGAAAATAATTTAAAAAGAGCAAAAACCTCTTTCTGAAGACTTGGCAAACAAAACACATTTCTGTCTGGGCCATGTATACCCTACTGAGCCTAATAAAATTTCTACACAACATTTCCATGTTGGGCACTTTTTGTTCTTTATATCTATCAGTAAAGATCTGTCTAAACTGTAGACAGAATCAGTTAAGTGTGAACAGTGTCTGACAGTTACTGCTAACATAGCTGAGCGCATCTACCCAGGAGCCATTTTCCTTTCTTAGCTCTTTCATACCTGCTACATTGAACAGCCATGTTTGTACTAGGGCATTCTAAGATCTGAAAATGCCTCAACTGTTTTTCACCAGATGCAGTCCCATTTACATTTATAATTCTACTGTTGCCTTAAAAAGGCTGTTATCTTTTTGACACATTGGTGTTTAGATGATTTTAAATAAGACCTATTTACACTGCAGAATAGAACTGTTTTATGGTGTCAGGGCAGTCATGCTGTAACCAGGGTCCCTGTCATGGTTCTACCAGTAGTGTAGGATAAATCTCAGAAATTATCTATTAGGGAGAGAGTAGGATGTGGATTGGATATGAAGAGAATAGGGAAGAGGCTTCAAATTAGTTTCTGCAACTTTGACTTAAAACTTTCAGAAGCCTGCATGCGAAGCAAAGTGGGGGTTGAGAAGGGATGTAGGGAAGGGTTGCAGATGAAACTGGATGGACAAGGATCTCAAACAGGTTATTAAGAGAGCTTGCAAGTAACGAAAAAGGGATGGATCAGCTAGGAAAGCTACCTCTTGAAGGTCAGGAAGTATGGGGTGTGTGTGGGGAGTGATAACTGCCAAAAGCCAAGCAGAATTGGATCTTACAAAGGAAATTAAAACCAATAGTAAAAGATTCTTAAACCATATAAATAAAAAGAAAACACCACTAAGCACTGAGGATGGGATGGAGATTAAAGTAATGTAGGTATGGCTCAACACCTACACTAATACTTTGCCTCAGTTTTTAAGAAGAGTAATCTGGAGTTTGGGGGGCAGTGGCAGGGTGACTAATGAGGAAGAGGATATAGAAGTAGAAATTACTACATCGGAGATGGAAGCCAAACTCAAACAGCTTAATGGGACCAAATCAGGGAGCCTGGATAATCTCCATCCAATAATAAAGGAACTACCACATGAAATTGCAACCCTAATAGCAAGGATTTTTATTGAATCTCTGAACTTGGAGATTGTGCCCTGACTGCAGAATTGCAAATATAGTACCTATATTTAAGAAGGGGAAGCAGGGGAAGTGATCTGGGAAACTACAGGCACATTAGTTTGACCTCAATTGTATTCAAAGTCTTAGAACAAACTTTGAAAGAGAGTAGTTAAGGAAACAGAAATAAATGGTAATTGGGGTAAAATAGAACAAACCTTTACAAAGGGTAGATGCGCCAAACCAGTTGTCTTGTCAAAGAAAGATGAGGTTGATTTTCTAGACAAAGGAAATACAATAGATGTAATCTACCTGGATTTCAGTAAAGCATTTGCTACAGTTCCATATGGGAAATAATTGTTAAATTGGAGAAGATAGGGATTAATAGGAGAATCAAAAGGCGGGTAAAGAACTGGGTAAAGGGGAGACTACAACGGGTCTGCTGAAAGGTGAGCTGTCAGGCTTGAGAGAGGGTACTGGTAGAGTTCCTCAAAGATTGGTCCTGGGGCCAGTTTTATTTTATACTTTAATTCATGAGCTTGGCCCCAAAATTGGGGGTGTCCTAATAAAATTTGTGGTTGTTGCAAAGTTGGGAGATAACTCCCATATGGAGGAGGACTGGAATATTATATAACAGTGGTCTCCAACCTTTTTATGCCCAAGATCACTTTTTGAATTTAAGGGTAACCCAGGATCTACCCCGCCTCTTCCCTGAGGCCCTGCCCCTTCCCCAAAGCACCACCCCACTCACTCCATTTGACCCCCTCCCGGGTCACTTGCTCTCCCCCGCCCTCACTCACTTTCACGGGGATGAGGCAGCGGGTTCAGGAGAGGAGTGGGCTCTGGGCTGGGGCTGAGGAGTTCGCACTGTGGGAGGGGGCTCTGAGCTGAGCCTGGGGCAGGGGGTTGGGGTGCAGAAAGAGGCAATGGGGTGTAAGTTCTGGGAGGGAGTTTGGGTGCAGGAGGGGGCTCTGGGCTGGGCAGAGTGTTGGGGTTCAGGAGGAGGTACAGAGTGCTGGCTCTGGGAGGGGGGTCAGGGCTGGAGCAAGGGGTTGGGGTGCAGGAAGGGGTACGGGGTGCTGGCTTTGGGAGGGAGCTCAGGACTGGGGTTCAGAGTGCAGGAAGGAGTTTGGGGTGCTGGCTCTGGGAGGGAGCTCAGGACTGGGGTTGGGGCGTTGCCTCCTGCTGGGTAGCACTTACCTCCGGCGGCTCCCGGTCGGTGGCGCAGCGAGGCTAAGGCAGGCTCCCTGCCTGCCCCATCCCCACGCCGCTCCCAGAAGGGGCCAACGCACCCCTGCCGCCCCGAGGGGAGGGCTCTGAGTTATGACAGAATTATTTCCCAGGTATCTGTCTGCTAGGTTTTGCCCATATGTTCAAGGCTTAACTGATTGCTGTATTTGAGGTAGGGAAGGAATTTTCTCCCAGGTCAGATTGACAGACAGGGGTGGGGGAGAGGCCTTTCATCTTTCTCTGCAGCATGGTTTGAACTAGAGTAAATGATAGATTAATATAGAAACCAAATGGAATAGTTTTGTTGCTGTCCTTGTATAGCAAATATGGGATATGTTTAAACCACTTTTGTTACTGTGCTACATAGCCAGTTTAAGGGATTGTTTGTCATAAATTAGTCCTAGCTGACAGAATTTATTCAATAATTAGAAAGCTGCTAATGTGTATCAGAATTGTCATGGGATAAAATACCAGCATTTATACTCCGGTTTCTAGCCAGAGTGTCTTACTATTGATGTTGCTGTGGATGTTGCTGCCTTTCTCAGCAAGCCAGGTGGAAAGCTGTTTGCTAAGTGACAGAATTCCCTGTTAGATAATCTATGTTTACATGTGTTCAGTTTTTAGTGTGTAGCAAATATAAACTGAAGACCGAATTAAAGGATCTGACATTTAATCCTGAAGAAAAATATCAGAACAATGTAGATGGCAAATTAAGATAGGGACACTGTACTGAATAATAGTGTGCACCCCGGGAACACTGGCCAATTGAACAACTAATTATGTGATTTTAGTGTTACATGAGCTTTTTTTCTTTTGCAGCACTTGAGTTTTATGGATACATTAAGCTAATAAACTTTGTTAGAATGAAGGTAAGTGGACAGTTTATTACTTGAATTTTTTACTTTGTGCATGGGGAAAAACAAATATTTTGAGTTTGTTTTTATGGAATAATCCTACATTAAGTCTCTAGAAATAAGTAATTGTGGAAATTGTTTTAAAATTTATAAATGGATTTATGCAGATCTCTGAGCAGCTTAAGTGGTTTTTAGTTTTTAGTTTGTAAAATCCACCTTAAATAAATTAAAAATATTTTAAAATTGAGACACAAGATTTATTCATTCCAGGGCAATGTTTCCTGTTTTCTATAAAGTCCAAGTAATTGGGCTTCATGTGGTTGTGCTGCATATTGGGATTTGATGAAATGAGTGGAATTTACCTACCAGCCTGGCCCCAGCTGGAGTAACAGCTGCTGCTCCATTCAGTTTAGGGAGGGGGTTTCCTTGCCACTGGATCCATGTCTGTACAGAATCACTTTCTGGTAGTTAAGACTACATTACATAAGGTGGGTAGAAAGTGCAAAAGGAGAGAACTCTAAGTAGTATTGGAAGTATTGCTCACTTCTAATTTGATTGTTTCAGGCCTCGTCTCTGTTTTACTGATGTCAGGATATCTGGTTCAGAGCTGCTTCATGTCCCTGTAACACTACAACTTAACGTGTTGTAACTCTTTCTCCTGATACAGTTTAGTTTTAGCATGGATGGGGTCTTACACAACTTAGCATTTTTGAGACCTGTAATGCCCAGGCATGCTTTCATCTTCAAGTTGTATGGACTTGTTAGTTAGTTACATCTTACTATTAGTCCTGTGAGGTAGGTAATTGTTGCGATGGTCCAAATGGAGAAACTGATGTTTCGAGCCTGATTTTCCCCTCAAGATGTGCTGAACGTACAACTAATTAGAGCTGAGGCACAGCATTTGTAAAAACTGGGCTCTGAGTGACTTGCTCCAAGTCACAGTTGTTGTCAGAGCCAGATTTAGAATCCAGGAGTACCTGTCTCTACTTCAGCAATTCTCAACCAAGTATCTGGGGCCCCCTGGGTGGCTGCGGGCAGGTTTCAGGGGGTCCTTAAGCAGGTTCGGTATTAGACTCACTGTGGCTCAGGGCAGAAAGCCCCTGCCATGTGGGGCTGAAGCCCCCAAGCCCTGCCACTTGGGGCTAGGGCTGAAGCCGAAGCCTGAGCAATTTAGCTTTGCGGGGGCCCTCTGTGGATGGGGCCTTGGCCAGTTGCCCTGCTTGCTACCCCTTAATGCCAGCCCTGGCTTTTATATGCAGAAAAACAGTTGTTGTGGAACAAGTAGGGCCTGGAGCATGTTGTGGGGGGGCCTCGGAAAGAAAAAGGTTGAGAACGTCTGCTCTACATCATGTTGCCCAGTAATGCTTCTCTCTCAGCTTTTCCTACAAGGTTATTTTAATAAGTCATTTAGACACTCGTAGCCCGGGTGATTTTAATGATGGGAGTTAAACTAAAGTAATTATGTCTTGTAGTTTACTTTTTAAACTAAGGTCCTATGATTTTGAAGAACCTTATTTCCACATGCTCGTTTAACTTTTGTCTAGAAACCAACTGCAGAGTACTTGAATTCTCTCAGCAGCCCACTGCCTTGGGAGGAAGAGGAGTACTTGAAACCAGAACTAGAAGATGATCTATTACTTCAGTTTGGTAAGACTTTTTAATCAGAGTATAGCCTTGCTAGAAAAATAAGTGAATTCGCCCCTTTCCTAATTTAGTACATCCCACATGAGACAATATAGATGTAGATGGGCTAGATTTACATTTCCCAGGGCAATGGACTATCCAAAATGGTCAAGTGACGTGATCTATGAATATTTTGTATCAATTAAAAAAATAAGAGGTTGTATGAACAGATTGGGGAGGGAGTGTCACACTTAACTCTAAATGTTTATGGAATTTCCATTCTTATGCTGCAGCAAAACATCTTTGAATATTCCATTTGGGTACTTAATCTCAACACATGCAAATAAACACATTAGAGGCAGTAATCTGTGTCTTTGAAAACTACTTCACCTTTTATAATGGTTGTCTTTCATTAGGTACCCAATAAATACAATAATATAACAAAATTATACATTATAGAGTTGTATTTCGACCTTGGAGTTCTGATGACCTATACAAATCACTTGTTTATCTCTCTCAATTTATATCTGTGTTACTTGTATTCTTCCTCCCCTTTGCCAATACTATTTTGTCACTCACTTGGTGCATCTTTCCTTCATTTAAATTGTAAGTGGTTTTTTTTTTTTTAGGACAGGGACCATGTCCTCCTGTATTTGTACACTACCTAGCACAAGGGGGGCCCTGTCCTATTTAAAACTTTCTGTATTGCAGTAGCACACAAGATAGGGAATAGGGGATTGTTTCCCTTTCCTAACCAACTGATAGTTCGGGATTTTTCTGAATATGCCGCTGACTTGCAATGTGATACTTGAGCAAGTTGCCAAGGGCCAGATTTCCAGAGGTGCTGTGTACTCCCAGCTCCATTTGAGGTTATTAGGCGTTAGAGGTGCTCAACACTTCAGAAAATCATGCTGTAAACATGTCTCTCACTTTTATCTATTGGGTAAAATGAGTATTGACCTACCAGCAGGGGTATGATTTTTAAATCCAATTATTCCTGTTACTAGACATTATTCTCTCTATATATCTCTAGTTCATTTTTTTTTTTTTAAGAACATCCAAATTGTATCTAGAGGAAGCTATGATTTTGCTGTTGATCCACTGAAGTAACTTCCAAGCTGCTTGACAAAATCTAAATAAGGCTCGCTCCAGGACTTCAGGAGCAATGTCCTGTGCTTCAGGGCTGTTTTACCAATGGCTTGTCATGGCTTTGACATCCACTTCAGTCTTATTCTGTGGCTTTTTTGTGCTTTACTGTGTAGCTCCATTGTAAACGTTTTGATGGTTTCTAACACGTTCCATGCTTGTGCTTGCTCCCTCTCCTTCTCCCTCCCTCTCGGTAGTTTTCTGCCCTGCATCCTCCTCCTGATGCTCATGTTGGCGTCTGCCTTTAGGGTAGGGATACTGATTTTGTTTCCTGTTCTGAGTGGTGTGGAAGCATTATTTTCCCCATGCTCCATGACCCTAACCAGTTCTAGACATAGGTATGGGAACCAGGGATTTGGGGGGTGCTGCTGGACCCCCCAGGTTTTGTGCAGGGTCCTGGCCCTGTGCCCGGGTCCTGTCTGCTGCTGGCCCTGCACCCGGGGCTCTGCTCCTGGCACCGTGCCCTGGGGTCCTGGCATCCATCCCCAGCTGTGGTCCCAGCCTCTTTGCCCTGTCCATGTCTTCTCCCACCCCTGTCCTCCCAGAGCCATGGCCTGGTCCTGGCCCCAGCTATGGGGAGAGAGGGCATGGATAGAGGTAAAGGGGGGGGGCATGAAGTAAAAATTTGGGGTTCTAGAAGTTCTGTTGCCACAGCTCTTGTTGGCCTTGTGCAATCCCCCTAGAAAAGCATAGCTCCATTAGATCAAAGCAAAGGTGTATTCGGTCCCTAAATCCAAGCTCATTTTCTCTGCAGTGCTTCTGGCTAGTCCAAGGAAGACAAGCCAGAGGATCCATGTGCTCTACCATGCAAGAGACTCAATTACGATAACCCCATCTCCCAAGTGTGGGTGGGGCCTAATCCTGCACTGTGACATCCAGTGGGAGTTATGTCTGCTGTGTTCAGTGGGTGCAAGGTTGGACCTATGTTTTGAGGCCAAGGCACTATTTTAATAATAATGAATTCTGCTTACCTATCGATCTCAAAGCATCTCACACATTTTTATTAAGCTCCACAACACCCTGAGGGATGAGTTTGAAGGGCTGTGAATATATTCTTTGTCACATGCTAGTTATGAAAGCCTTCATCTTGTAGAGCAACTTGTCTTTTGAATTAATAGCCCTTCTAGCTCTCGGCTAAGGTAATTGGTAAAGCAAGGTGTATCACCTTTATTGGCTTCATGACTTAACAAATCAGACTTTCCCTTTAGCTGAAGACTAGTATTCAGACACATTTGAAAGGTAGGGTGTTTTCTTGGTGGGGTGGGGGATGTACTGGTGTTAAGGGCCTACCTCCTCCATGCTTATTTATGTTAAGTATTATCTTGCTGTGCCAATAGTCCTATCCGTGAAGATACTTGTGGAATAAGGTACTATTTAGTGAATGAAGGTAGCAGCATCAGGCACTCTTTCTTTCTACATCCATACACACGCGCGCGCACACACACACGTATCTGTAATTAGGTAATGCTGTCAGTTGATGGGTTGATAACATTTATTCTATTTCATTAGACATAGAGGATCTTTATGCTTCTACAAACATCTCAGAGCCCAATGGATTAAGTGATAACACAGCAATCCTCGAACAGTTGAAATGTACAGAACACAGAGCAAAGCTTGCAGAAACAGCATTAGCCAGAGCACAAGAAGATCTTCAGAAAATGAGGTAAGATTTTGATTGAAGCTTTTTCTGAAACACTTGGCAGTGTTCTGGATGGTAGACAGAAATGTGTGCAGGAAATAATAGCCGTCAGTAGAAACTCAAGCTGCAGAATTCAAATGTAAGTTAGCACCAGGAGGGCATTAGTCTCATCTGTGTGTTTTGCCTTTGTTTGCAAATAGTGTCGATCGTGGTGTTTTTAAAAAATATTGCAAGTTGAAGCACAACTAAATTGACTCCAGTTGACGCAATCAACGGCATTGGAAAGATGAAGTATTAATGTACCTTGAATCACCCTTATTTAAGAAGTTATGGTTGCTGCCTGTTGGCAGTCCTTCCCAGGACTGGAAGGAACCTCGAGAGGTCATCTAGGCCAGTCCCCAGCACTCATGGCAGGACTAAGTATTATTTAGACCATCCCTGACAGGTGTTTGTCTAACCTGCTCTTAAAAATCCCCGGTGATGGAGTTTCCACAACCCCCTAGGCAATTTATTCCAGTGCTTAAGCACCTTGACTGTTAGGAAGTTCTTCCTAATGTCCAGCCTAAACTGCCCTTGCTGCAGTTTAAGCCCATTGCTTCTTGTCCTATACTCCTCTCTGTAACAACCTTTTATGTACTTGAAACTGTTATCATGTCCCCTCAGTCTTCTCTTTTCCAGACTAAACAAACCCAGTTTTTTTCCATCTTTTCTCATAGGTCTTGTTTTCTAGACCTTTAATCATTTTTGTCTCTCTTCTCTGGACTTTCTCCAATTTGCCCACATCTTTCTTGAAATATGGTGCTCAGAACTGGACACAATAATCCAGTTGAGGCCTCATCAGTGTAGAGTAGAGCGGAAGAATTACTTCTCATGTCTTGCTTATGACACTCCTGCTAATATATCCTAGGATGACATTTGCGCTTTTTTTTTTTTTTTTTTGGCAACAGTGTTACACTCTTGACTCCTATTTAGCTTGTGATTTGTGATGACCCCCAGATCCCTTTCTGCGCTACTCCTTACGTAGTCATTTTCCATTTTGTGTGTGCACAGCTGATTGTTCCTTCCTAAGGGGAGTACTTTGCATTTGTCCTTACTGAATTTCATCCTGTTTACTTCGGATCATTTCTCCAGTTTGTCCAGGTCATTTTGAGTTTTAATCCTATCCTCCAAAGCACGTGAAACCCCGCCCAGTTTGGTATTGTCCACAAACTTTATAAGTGTACTTTGTGGGCCATTACCTAAATCAAGGGTGGGCACACTTTTTGGTCCGAGGGCCACATCTGGGAATAGAAATTGTATGGCGGGCCATGAAGGCTCACAAAATTGGGGTTAGGGTGTGGGAGGGGGTGCAAGCACTGGGATGGAGCCAGAAATGAGGAGTTCAGGGTGCAGGAGGGGGATCTGGGCTGGGGGTTGAGGTGTGGGAAGGGGTGCAGGCTCCAGTTAGGGGTGCGGGCTCTGGGGTGGGGCTGGGGATGAACGGTTTGTGGTGCAGGAGGATGCTCTGGGCTGGGATCGAGGGGTTTGGAGGGTGGGAGGGGGATCAGGGGTTTGGAGGGCGGCGTTGAGGGTCAGGCATGCAGGCTCTGGGCGGCGCTTACCTCAAGCAGCTCCCAGAAACAGTGGCATGTCCCTCCTCCATCTCCTACACGGAGGCACGTCCAGGCAACTCTGTGTGCTGCCCCGTCTGCAGGCGCTGCCCCTGCAGCTCCCATTGGAGCGCCAGAGGGGGTCATTGGAGCAGGGCCATTAGAGCACATAGTTCCCGGAAGACATGGCATTGCCCCCCTCTGACTCTGATGTGGAATGGCTCCTGACCCTGCTACCCTTCTGGAGTGCCGGAGCAGGGCAAGCCCCAGACCCTGCACCCCGCAGCGGGAGCTCAAAGGCCAGCTTAAAACGGCTGGTGGTCCTAATCCAGCCCATGGGCCGTCCTACCCCTGACCTAAATCATTGATGAAAATATTGATGAGAACCAGATCCAGAACTGATCCCTGCAGGGCCCCACTTGTTATGCCCTTCCAGCTTGACTGTAAACCACTGATAACTGCTCTGTGGGAACAGTTTTCCAACCAGTTATGCACCCACCTTATAGTAGCTCCATCTAGGTTGTATTGCCCTAGTTTGTTTATGAGAAGGTCATGCAAGTATCAAAAGCCTTACTAAAGTCAAGCTGTACCACGTCTACCACTTCTTCCCACCCACCCCCATACACGAGGGTTCTTCTCCTGTCAAAGAAACCTATTAGGTTGGTTTGACACGATTTGTCCTTGACAAATCCCTGCTGACTGTTATTTATCGCCTTATTATCTTTTAGGTTTTTGAATGGCTTGTCATGGCTTTTACATCCACTTCGGTCCTATTCTGTGGCTTTATTTGTGCTTTACTGCGCATCTCCATTTGTAAATGTTTTGATGTTCTGGGTACTGAAGTTAAGCTGACTATTCCGTAATTGTCCTGATTGCCCTTATTTCCCTTTTTTTAATAGATGGACACTATATTTGCCCTTTTCCAGTCCCCTGGAATCTCTCTCGTATAAAGAAGTCTTACATGTTACATAATGTGAGATGTTTGAGTCCACCATATGCTTTCAAGTTACAGAATTACAGTTCTGTGTACTACACAAACATGTGGAATACAAACTTATTCTTGTTCAGAACCTAGTAATTACACTTACAAAGAGCATGCTGCATTTGAGACCCTGTAATAAGCTAGTACTTTCATGGGATATCAGCGTGATCTTTACAAAGTGGAAGTCTCTTCTTGAGCCAGGATTAAATTTTTAAATCATGGTTTGTGTTGTATGATTTTCTTCTGGTGCCATTAAAATGTTAGTAACTTATCTACCCTTAGCTTAATAAAAATAAGAGAAGAGGGGTTTGTATCTACATCTTCCTAATCAGTATGTCAGGGTTCACGTCTCTACAATTATGAAAAATGCTTTAGAAGTTTAAATGACCACATGTTCAAGACTTCAGTTTTACATCTCATCTGAGCACAGAGGCTTCTAAAATTATTAAAAGCTGTCTCCAGCAATTAGTGGGAGGACAGTCACCTAGAGAATCACAAACATTTCTTGCTGCACCTGGGTTTTCCTTAAAGGTTGCCAGTCCAAACAGTCCTGTTCTAATGATGATTAGTTTGAGCTGACAAGTTGAGAGTGCAGTTGTATGTGGTTGGAGGTAAACAGTAACAATCTTTTGATTAACTGGTGGCAAAAGTAACCATGTTTTCTAAACATAACTAGGTTGCAACCTACAATATTTGACAATTTACAAATTTAAAGATATGTCACATTTATCTTGAATTTATCATCGGTGTCCAATTGAATGGCAACCCTTTTTTTGTTGTTGATATTTCTCATGATCTTTCTTGACAGTCTTAAAATTCATTCTATTGGAAGTTTAGCTCTAGAGTTTCCTTACAGTTGAATTGATTGAAAATCATAACCCTGGCATCGGGGCAGGGTGACTTTAAAAAATGATCTCATTTAACAAAAAAGAAAACTTTTTTTTTAAACCAGATTGAGACTTCATAAAACAAATTTTGAAAATATGTATTATTGCAACTTTAAACTAAAATTTATCTGAACAAAACTAAATTCTGTTTTTTAAATTCTGCTATTGAAAGATTCTTATTTGAAATGTACAAAACTGTAATAGGAGAAAACAAAATATTGCCCTGCTCCTCCACACACTGAGCAGGTATGTAACTTTGCTCACATGAATAGTGGTCCTACTCATGTGTAAAATTAAGCATTTGTAGCGTCGGGCTAAAATTGTATTTCGTTAAAAACTTGTCTCTTAGTGGCATAAAATGCTTGTTACTTACTTTTCATTGTGAACAAATTTTTCTGTAACTACATTTCCAATAAACTAATAACATTATTCTGAAATCTTTTGTACAAACAAGCCAAAATTTTCAAAATAAAGTTAGGCTACTAAGACTATATTTAGGCACCTAAGTGATTTAGATGCAGGATTTCAAAAAGCACTTAACAAAACAAGTCCCATTGACTTCAAACTGTAGACTCTGAGGAGTGTAGGCTGGTTGAAGCACTTCTTTTTGCTTGACTTGTGGGAATTCAGAATATCTGAAGATGCTGTTGGCTGCAAATATAGTACAAGCTGTTTACTCATAAGTTTTGTGTTTGAGTTTCTAGTATTCTTACTGTGAGGCCATCGTCTTTATCTTTTTTTTAGCATAGAAGAATATTTTCAGTGGCAACCTCCTTAGTTGAGAAAACTAAATTCTCGTGGAAGAAACAAGACATCAACAAGAAACAACGAACAAAATAGCCTCTTCAGCAAGTTAAGACTATAAA
Organism: Trachemys scripta elegans; assembly: GCF_013100865.1. Lineage (NCBI taxonomy): Eukaryota > Metazoa > Chordata > Testudines > Emydidae > Trachemys > Trachemys scripta. The sequence continues at coordinate 84,489,764 of NC_048301.1, forward strand.
AGGGGAAATAGGTGGAGAACTCGCAACACAAAAAGGAAAAAAAATCTTTTACCATTAAAATAAATCAACTTGCATTAAAATATCTTTTTTAATCATTATTTGTATCAATCCTGCCTGGTTTTCTGTGTTTTTAATTTTGTTAGTTGTCAATATACTAGACCTTCCATAAATCACTAACGTAGGTGTGTTTTAGAGTAGTTTTTATAGGTGTCATGATATTGAACCACATCTCTAGATAATATGGTCTGTCATGTTTGTCTCATTCTGTATTTTGACTTCTGACATACTGTTACCATAGAAACAGCTTGCAAAACGGGAATTTCTCTCTTAAAAACAAAACAAAAAAATAATAAAATCTAAATCAGGTGGGTTGTAATTGGGATGCTTTTCCAAAATAGATGGAGAGTGCAGGGATAGCAGGCAGATAAATGAAACACTACAGACTTCACACTGCTGGAATTTAGTGTCTAAAATGCGGAAGAAATGCTTGTGTCAAAATGCAGAGAAAATAGCAAATCATGCAGTAGCTTCTTCTCGAAGCCAGTAGGGGGAGTTTCAGCACGGTTAAGCCATAATGGAGTTTTGGTGTTGTAAAAGGCCCTCTGCAGTCTGTATTCCTTATCTCCTCTCAGCTCTCTTCCACCCCCCCATCCCTCTTTTTCATAGTCCCGTAAACATGTCTCAAGGGTATGTTTCAAATTGATTACAGACAATTTGCACAGGATTTTGTGATGAACGCAGATGTCAGAAGCAACTCATCATCATCTAGCGCCATTGCGGAACTCCGGGACGATGAGGATGGCGTTTACTTCAGTTCATATGGGCATTATGGGATACACGAAGAGATGCTAAAGGTTAGAAAGTCAGCACAAATGCGTCTTACTCATTACTAGGAAGGAAAAATGGGATGAAAAAAAGCTACGTGCCTGTAAATATACACTGCAGAATAGCTGCATTTTTAACCCTTTCGCTGCTTAATGGTTTATCCTGGGAGCGAGAGTGAAAGAATCACACAAAAAGAGCTTGTATTTTCAGCTGCCATTGTATCTAGATCCCTGTTGTATACATTCTTAACTACCAGAAACATGAGAAATTTAATAAAAGTATATTGAGCTTACAGGTATACTTGATTGCTAGTAAGAAAATATTCATCTCTCAATATCTATAACATAGTCTGTTCTTGCCGCTTTTGTTTCTTTTGCTGTAGAAATGTGGATGAATTCTATACACTACTATACGATATAAACAGTAAATGTCCTTCATTTTTTATTCTGCTCTTTAGATGAAAAGTTAGCAAGCAAAAAAACACACTAAAACTTTAAATGCTATGTCTGCCAATTTATGTAGTTATTCAGAAATTATTTGAACTCCATTTAGTATATTGATAAGCATTACATTGAACAATTACTAGGGTTGTCTAAATAGTAAAGTATTTAAAAATGGAAAATATATTTAAAAGAGAATGTCCAGAACTTTTCAAAAAACAAACAAAATCCTTTCATCGCGAGTGTTAACTTGATTTTATAAGTTTAACTTTATTTTAACCCAAAATCTTTAGTACCTCTTCTCTGAAAAAAGAATATTGTGTAGTGTAAAAGGACAGGAATTTGTTGCTCTGAAATATCATAAAGCAATTTTGCAATTTCATAATAAAGAAAGAATATGGGTATCTAAACAAAATCAACTAAAATATGAAGCCATACAGTACACTCACTCTTGTATAGCATAGGTAGCAGATTTAGGCTTCCTGCTTTCTGAAACATTTATGGGTCCTAGCCTTGGAAAATTCCTCTGCGTTTGATTTATGGTACATTTGAACAGCATTGAGCAGCCAATGTGTTTTTTATGGAGCATTCTTGCAGAAATGCTTTTGTGGCACAGGTATCTGTGGATACAGAAAGTAATACGCTTTCCAAAATGAAAAGCATAGTGGTGAACAGGTATGTGCAGTACTTGGAAACGATCAGATTTACCTCAGCACTGTATGTCTGGTAGACTAACACAATGACTTTTAAATATGGGGCCAAAGGTGGTTGTGGTGTTTTTTTTTTTTTTTTTTTAAGTCAGTCACACAGATAATCTGAAATCATAAGCTCTAAAGTACTTTGTCAGATGGGAGTAAAACCATTTTGTCTGTACCAACAGTTCATAGTACCTTGCTTTGGAGCTATACTAAAAGATCCTGAACCTCTAAAGAATTGATAGTTTTGTAGTTTTTGATAAATCTTTCTATTTCACTGGCTTCAGGAAACTTTTGTGATGTTAAAATCCCTTCAGTAACATCTGATTTCTGCCCAATAAAATGTGGAAAATACCAGAGTTATGGTATGTAAGTTCTTGTGTATATGCCTAGTTTTTAGCTCTAAATGCCTATCCAACACATACAAACATTTTTTTGCTTGTTTTTATTATTGAGAGTTTTTTACATTAAAAATATTGGCTCATTAATTTGAAGTGACAGCAAACTTTGTTAGATTCACAAACAAATTTAGGATTAATTTAACATGTTTTATTGGTTTAAAATAAACAAAACCAAAACAAAACAAAGAACCATGCACACACAACTTGCTCATTTTTTTTGGTTCTCTATCTTGGCCCTGGTAGGTCATAACATATAAGAACGGCCGTCCTGGGTCAGACCAAAGGTCCATCTAGCCCAATATACTGTCTACCGACAGTGGCCAATGCCAGGTGCCCCACAGGGAGTGGACCAACAGGCAATGATCAAGTGATCTCTCTCCTGCCATCCATCTCCATCCTCTGACAAATAGAGGCTAGGGCCACCATTCCTTACCCATCCTTGCTAATAGCCATTAAAGGACTTCACCACCATGAATTTATCCAGTTCTCTTTTAAATGCTGTTATAGTCCTAGCCTTCACAACCTCCTCAGGTAAGGAGTTCCACAAGTTGACTGTGCGCTGTGGGAAGAAGAACTTCCTTGTATTTGTTTTAAACCTGCTGCCTATTTAATTTCATTTGTTGACCCCTAGTTCTTGTATTATGGGAATAAGTAAATAATTTTTCCTTATCCACTTTCTCCACATCACTCATGATTTTATATACCTCATCATATCCCCCCTTAGTCTCCTCTTTTCCAAGCTGAAGAGTCCTAGCCTCTTTAATCTCTCCTTTTATGGTACCTGTTCCAAACCCCTAATCATTTTAGCTGCCCTTTTCTGAACCTTTTCTAGTGCCAATATATCTTTTTTGAGATGAGGAGACCACATCTGTATGCAGTATTCGAGATGTGGGCATACCATCAATTTATATAAGGGCAATAAGATAGTCTCAGTCTTATTCTCTATCCCCTTTTTAATGATTCCTAACATCTTGTTTGCTTTTTTGACCGCCTCTGTACACTGCGTGGACATCTTCAGAGAACTATCCACGATGACTCCAAGATCTTTTTCCTGACTCGTTGTAGCTAAATTATCCCCCATCATATTGTATGTGTAGTTGGGGTTATTTTTTACAATGTGCATTACTTTACAAAAAGAAGAACAAGAGTACTTGTGGCACCTTAGAGACTAACAAATTTATTAGAGCATAAGCTTTCGTGGACTACAGCCCACTTCTTCGGATGCATATAGAATGGAACATATATTGAGGAGATATATATACACACATACAGAGAGCATAAACAGGTGGGAGTTGTCTTACCAACTCTGAGAGGCCAATTAATTAAGAGAAAAAAAAC